>NW_026897094.1:0-28338 GCF_033153095.1 Gastrolobium bilobum | reverse complement strand
AGATTACCCAATGAAATGGTGTATGATAAGTGTACCTAAGTATGATGAACATGAGAATGAATGAATATTCAATTACGTACCCAAGGAGTCAGATCCCAAGGTTAGCAAGTGACCCAAAATGAACCAGGGTTGGTTTTGGGAAGCATGCTAAAGCGCGCAGTAGAGCGCAAAAGCGTGCTCTTGTTTCAAAAAAAGGGTTCGAACAGTGGGCTAAAATGCATAATTAAGATCTGAGGCAGTAGCTACCCTACCTAGCGCGCTAAAAAGAGCCTAATAGGGAGAAAAATACCTAAAATGACCACTTGAGTGTGCAAAATAGAGGAGTTTCTACATGCAGCAATGCACTAAAGCGCGCTTAAGAGCACTAAAGCGCGTTACCACTGAAATAACTTGAGTTTTACACCATGTTAGTTTATGGGAGCTATATGGTACGTGATTACAATTTAATAAATGATTCTTCCGCACAATGTGTGAGTATAGATTATGGTATTTGAATTAATTGAATACAGATTAATTTTGAGCAGTAATAAAATAAAATTTTTATCCACATCTTTAATTCAATTACTTTGATTGCAACAACGCTTAATATCATATGTAATGATAAAAAACTGATCATGAACAAGGTGCTATAGGGGGTAACTGTTGTAGACCCATCCTATGGACCCATAACTTCTAGAAGCAACAATTAAAGGTAAGTGGCAAGCTAAAGAGATAAGAGATATGATCCTTTTTCATATGCTTAAGGGATAAGCGATAAGACTACTTATCATATTCCCCTATAACCCTACTTATATTAGGCTTTACAACTACAAATGCTCCTTCTATAAATAAAAGGTTAAGCCTCTCAACTACATATTTTGAACTTTATATTCTCTTTATTGTCACTGTGCACATACTCCCACGCCTTCGGCTATGCGCCATTGTTATTGTGCATAGTAATCTGATACCCCTTATGGCATCTCTTCTAAAGACTCTCGCGAACATACAAATTTTAGATACAAATACTAACCTATGGTAAGATATTCTCAATACATCCGTATCGATCTCTTTTTAATAGTTCATCCTCTCATCTTCCCCTTTTTCCTCTCTATTTTCTTTTTCCTAGCTCGTATGGCATAAATATGCAAAGAGTATTTGTACCAAAATAAACCTCGTTTGAAGGGGAAAAAATGATATTGTATAATGCCATTGAAAGTTTTCATTTTTAGACAAATGGATCAATATTTTCGTAGACACCAACACGTTGAATCTATCTCTCTTCAATGTTTTCTTTGTTTAAAAGTATACATCCAAAAAATCTATGCTAAATATGTACAAGAATTTATAATCCTTATTTTAATAAAAATATAATTTTGTTTTTAATATCCTTCCATATTCAGACCAACTTTTTGGTCTATATATGGTAAAGAGCTAGATTATGTTTTTTTTCTCCTTTGGAGCAATCCTTTAATCTAGTGTTAAAAAATTCGGACAAGACCAGCCAGGTCGATTCAGAAACTGGTAAATTGGTCTAGGTGAAACAACAAATCGGCTAAGCATTGGAAATGGTGCGAACCAGTGAAACCTGGTTGATTTTGGTGAAAATCGATGACCTGGTTCATAAAAAAAAATTGGTTTGTTTTCATGAATTGATGCCTTTCTTTTTTCACTCTCACACACAAATAGTTTATTTTCTTTTGAAATATTTGAGTGATCCGTTGCTTATTGACTTACATAGATTATCTATCTGTAATACTAATATTATCTTAGGTATACAATATGAAGAAAATTTGATTTGATTTATAGTAAGAGATATTATTTACTAAACCTGAAGCACCAATATCACAAGCATAATATGTTTGATTGATCTTTTGTTGGACAATGATGTGTAATTTATTGTTTTTCATATTAGAATATTTGGAGTTGGTATAATTGTTTTACAGGTATTTGCGTATATTTATAGTTTATTTAATATAAAGTATAGATTTACATATACTAATCGAGTCATGCAGTTGAACAAGTAACTCAGTACCTCGACCAGAGATCGGGTTTAATAACATTGCTTTACTCTCTTCTTTTCCCACATGTTGGGTTTTTTATTTGTATTGCAACTAAAACAAAAAATAAATTATTATTATTATTATTTTGTATCAAACCAAGATTTACATCCTTGTTAGTTTGGCATTTATATGGAAAGAAAATATGTACCCAAACAAATATCGTTTGTAGGGAAAAAATGTTATTTTTTAATGCCAAAATTTGTATTTGTTTTTTCTTTTTTTGTTAGACAAATGGATCAATACTTCTATAGTTACAAATATAGTGAATTTATCTTTCTCCAATATATGAAATTTATAGTACTTGATTTGGTACAAAAACAATCTTTTAATATTTTTTGATATTCTGGCCAACTATTTGGCCTATATGAAAAAGAACAAGTGGAAGCATATTGTGACAACCAAGTTGTATTACTATTAAGTGACTACCAATCAATCTCACCGTTAGATCGATTATATGGATCCAACGGTTATATTTATTTTCATAGTCATGATTTCTCATATTTAAAGTGAAAACATTAAATATGAGAAATCATAACCATACAAAAGTGAAAATAAATATAAAGTATTAAATATGAGGAATCATGACCATACAAAGATGGAAATAAATATAATCGTTGGATCAATATAATCGATCTAACGGTAAGATTGATTAGTAGTCACTTGGTAGTAACACAACTTGGTTGTCGCAATATCCTTCCCCAAAGAACAATACTATGTTTTTTCTTTATTTACACTCAGTTACTCTACAATCTAATTCCTTTTATATATGTTTACCTTATAAACTAAAACAAAAAATAAATCAAAACAATTATTTTTGTGTGAAACCGAGATCTACATCCCTATTAGTATTAGGTTGGCATATATATGCAAAGAGAATCACTAAAAAACCAAATTTCGCTTTAAGATAAAAAATGAGAGGAATAACATACTTACAACTTAAAAATTTTATAATCTTTTATCATCAAATCTTAACGGTTGATTTTTGTCAATTCAATGGTTATAATTTATTGAGAATTAATAAATAATTAATAAGTGTGACAAATAAATTATAACTGTTAAGTTGACGGAGATTAACAGTTAAAATTTAGTGGTAAGAGGTCGTAAAACTTTTAGTTTGTAAGTATATCCTCTCTCAAAAAATTATTACTTTCTAATGCCAGCACTGTATTGAATTTTTTATTTTTTTATTTTTTAACAAATGGATCAATACTTTCATAGTGAGAACTGAGAAATGTAGTGAATAGCTCCATCCAATCTTTTCTTTTCTTTTTCATTTTTCTTTTTTGGTAAATAATGCTCAATCAATCTTTTATTTTTTTTGGTAATAAATCTTTTATTTTTAATAGCTAAAAATCAAGCCAAAAATGTATAAGAATTTATAGCGCTTGATTTAGTATAAAAATAATCATTTTGATACTTTTTGATATTCACCAACTATTTGGTCTATATGAAAAAGAACTAGATTGTGGTATTTTTTTTATTTTTACTTAACTTCGGTGCAATCATGTATAAGCGCTCTAAGTTTATCAAGGGAGTACTTTGCCAAGACAAAATACTCTTGATGAATCCTGCGAAGAACTCTTGAATATTATTTTTCACTTCATCACACTTTTGTAAACATGAATATAAGACAACCCATAAATTTATTAATTTTATTTGCTTAGAGTTTCACATTCAAACTAGAACATTAGGTATACACGATATTCTAGTTCTAGGCCGAACAAGGATATGTGCAAAAACATGTATATTCATGTGGGTCGGCAGTACACCCTCCAGGCTGAGAGCAAATACACTCTCCCTTGCCTCCATCATATGCTCGAGCGCAATCACTTTTGCAGTGATCAAGTACGCAGCAACAAGTGTGCAAAAGCAACTTTTCCGTACAGTTTTTTGTGGAGACAATTTCACTTGTCGTTGTAATAACTACAAATGCAAAAGCAACATTAGAAAATATAATTTATCATTGAAATGTTATCTACGGTGCAGAGTTTGTAGCATCTCCCGTTACTCTCTTTCACTAAAACATAATGACAAAATTGAATAGTAAGCATAATTAAAAAATATTAATTACTAAGTGAGAGTGTCAAAATAAATTAACAAAAAAGAGATAGAAGAAATCAAAAATTCAAGCTTACAAAACTTATGAATTAATAACAAAAATTGATCGGGTAATAGATTTGAAGGTTCAAACCTTGAGTTGAAAAATCAACAACTGAAGAACAAAACAAATAATCATTCATTTTGATTGGGTTTGACGTGAAGTGAACCGATTATTCAAATTAATATAAATTAGTTTAATTTAATTGATTTGATTATCAAGTTAATCCGGCTTATGTATTCTTTCCTAGAGATAGATACTAAAAAATTGAATTTTGAAAAATATAATCATACCTGAAATGATAATGGCAAGGGTGAAAATCAGTGTGAAAGAAACCTTAGCCATCTCCAACAACTGCAACGTCAATAACACTGAAATTTAGGCTTGTAGTTAAAATCTATGTGTTGTGTCTCTGTTGATAGTCGAACCAAGGATTATATAGATCAAATAGCTGGTAATAAAGGGAAATATTTAATATGATCATCTATGATTCAGTGGTCAAAGTCAATGAAAATAAAGTATTTTCTGACTTGCTTTATGTGGAGGAGAGAGAAATTTTGTTTTTTTCTACAAGTGGCAGCTTCTCAATGGAATGAGTAGATGTGCCACGACTATTATAAATGTTCTCGTAATAAAGATAACTTTAATGATAAGTTTCCTTGTAAGAGTTAGAGTTATTTTTGAACAAATTATAAATATAAATTAGAAGTTGGAAAGGATATGTCTTTTTACTGCTGAACGGTGCGTTGTTTGCTAAAATATAAAACTCAAGGGATAAATGCCATGCATTGTTTACAGTGACTGAATGAATTGAATAGAAAGAAACGTAAAAATTAAATGTAAGCGTATTTCATAACAAGATTTGCATTGTATAATGTGTCACACGGGTTCAGGGAGAAGCCTGTGGTGGGATCCATCATCAATGGGCTAAGCTACTCCAAATATACCAAGTGAGTCTGACACCACGTCTCAATCCAAAACCTTAAGACTTTAGATTTATGAGTCTTTTTACTCTTATATGGTCCTTAACTAGCCTATGTGGGACTTATTTCACCACTACTCACTCACAATTGATTATTCCCAACATCCTCCCTCAAGTGTGAGGCCCAATATCATTCTTACCCGAAGGACAACTTCTGCGGAAGTCTTTTTCTCTTCAAATATTAAGGTCACATTAGCCTTCTGTAGAGGCCTTCCAAATACTTAGCCCAGCCAAATCTTTAAATATAATATAAATCATTAAAAAGGCCCTCACCCAACACCTTAAGATTTTGGGTTGAAGTGGTTTTTTAACATGATATTTAGAGCTTGAGTGACCACGAGGTCACGAGTTCGATCCTCATTGCCCCCCACTTTCAGGTGGAATTAAGAACCACGAGGTCACGAGTTCGATCTTCACTGCCTCCCACTTCCAGGTGGAATTAAGAAAAGCACAAAAAAGCACAAAAAAATGGGCTTGTGCAGTACAAGACAGACCAACAATGGACTTGTGTCATATCCACGCTTCAAGCCCAAATGGCTCTTACGTAACGGAGTGTGTTAGAGAATATAATATAAATCATTAAAAAGATCTACACCCACTACTTTAAGATTTTGGGTTGAAATGATTTTTTAACATAATGACCATATACGGAGTTTCACATGTGTATTTTAACAATTGCTTTGCAATTATTATATATGAAAAGAAATGTCAGTAACCATTGCCATTATACATTGCATTTAAGAAAATTTATCATTACATATTGCATATTGTCTTACTTACATACGGCTTATATGGTTATTTGCATTAAATAAAATTTAAAATATATATATATATATATATATATATATATATATATATAATCATGATAAATAATTAAACATGATCATTATTATGGAAACAAATATCAATATAAATCATAGGGCATGTGGAATGACTTATATGAAAAAGCGACTCTACGATTCAAATACAAAGAGCTGAATCACAGATACTGTTACTGTAAAAAGTCATGGAAAATTGAAAATTATTTGGTGAATGGGTTTATTGGATATGTGGAAAATGGCATTTGATATCCATTAATTCTAAAGTATATATATAAATGTATTATGAATAATTTTATTTATTGAAATTTAAATTACACCATCAAACATCTGGATCAATTAGTTAAGGGTTGTTTCAACACGAAAATCATTGTTTCACCTTAACTAGTGGTCTTAAATTTGAGTCTTGGTAAGTAGATATGTTAAAAACCTTGTAGGGAAAACTTTCCGCTCTTGTAATTTAATTTTATATCACTCAAGTAGCCTTATCATTCCATGTGATTAGTCTGCCATTTTGTTGGATTGACATTATTATAGTAAAAAGTATGGCAAATCTATCTCAATTCAAAGTTTTCTTTGACTCATAAAGAAAGAAAATTTAGCCTAAAGAAGTGTAAGAATTTGTTGTGCTTGATTTGGTAAAAAATAATTCTATTTAATAACTTTTCATGTTCTACCAACTATTTTTTGGATACGTTGGTCTATGTGAAAAAGAACTTGTGGTTCTTATTTATTTATAATTTATTACTAATCTATTTCTTTTGCCATATGTTAGCCTTTTTCTTGTTAGAATGGCATATATATATATATATGGATTGATGAAAATAAATCATAAAATAATAGTGAGAAAAAAAAAATTATTATCAAATGAAAAAATAGTATTAAAAGTTTTTAGGTTTAGACAAATGTATGGATACTTTCATTATGACAAATATGGTGAATCTAGCTATGTTCAATGTTTTCTTTGTTTCATAAAAAAGTAAAATCTAGCCTTCACAATTAAAAGAATTCAAAGTGATTGATTTGATAAAAGAAAAAAAAATTAACTCCCTTTAATGCAATTTAATACTCTCCAATCTAGCTCTTATTGCTTATGATAGATTTTTCCTTTGCATTACAAACTAAAACAAAACCATATCAAAACTATTATAAAAATAAAGAGAAAAATAAAAAAAAAGAGATCAAGACAAATGAAATATGGATTCTAAAAAGTGTAGTTCATAGGGACTAGCTATAGTCTTTTCTTTCTTATATTTATCTTCATAGGAATACTTATATTTATATAGAAATTCATTGAGAGGAGGTTTGACACGAGCTGTCGAACTCGCGCAAATAAAATAAATCAGGTTTAAAAAAATTTTGTAATATAATGCAAACCTGAGTCATCTCTCAAGAAAATTTCAAAGGTTTAAATTGCAAATTAAAATAAAAATAAAATGTGGGATTTTTGTTCGCTTTGAATTACAATTAAACATAACGTAAAAATTGAAATTGAAATTTATGATTAAAATAACCAACCTAAGGCTAGGATTCCTAAGACGCCTTTTATAACATATCGTATTTCTAAAACATATATTTATATATTAAATGTGGATTAAAGGGTAGGATTAGGGAAAATCCTGAAATTAGGGTTAAAATAAAAAGGAAGGACAAAATGGTAATTTGCCAAACACGTAACCCTAGGAAAGAAAAATTGAGTAGGAGGCCTCAAATGGAAAAACTAACCCTGAAAATGGATTCAAAACGAAAAATTGAGTGGTTAGGCAAGTTTCTGAAAATTTGGTGAATAGTATTTTTACCGGATAAAAATATTGTGGTATAGTTGCACTGTAAAGCGTTTCAAATGAATTTTGAGCTCTAGATTTGGATATAAGTTATAAATGGTACATAAGACTAGGAAATATAATTTCTGGTGAAAATAGATGGAAATTAGAGTATTTGGGAAAGCGTACCCACAACGCGCATAACAGCTTAAAACTGCAATTTCTCCGAACGACCGAAAAACTCTGAATTCATCTGATCAAGGGGAATTAAAGGACAATGATTAATGTTAAAAATTAGTGTTTCTAAATAGTTTAAGAAATTATGGACGTTTAGTGGAATAGGCAGGAGATTTGAATTAATTTGAATCGCGTGAGGTGGCAGTGGGACCAACCCCACTTAAGTGAGTTTAAGACACCTAAGCATATTCACTATTCATCATCATCCTCACTCCTTTCTCTCTCCAAAAACTCCATTCAAATTTATGCAAGTTTTGCTTTTAAATTTCATTATCTCCAAACTCACTCATTTCCCACTCAAATCCAACAAATTTGTTATCAAACTTTAAGTAAACGATCATCCGAACACAACCATACCATCTACAAGCCTTGAAACTCACTAAATTTGGAGAAATTCCCCATATTCAACCGCGACCATTGATGGAGATTTGGTGTTCTTGGAGTTGATTGATCCTCCAATGCTTTGGTATGTTGTGGAGTAGCCTTAGGCCTAGCTTGTGAGTAAGTTTCAACACTTTTAATTGGTTGAATCATGAGATTTGAAATTGGTGACCTAGGGTTGATTTGCATCAATTGATGTAGTTAGAGAGCTCAAATTGAAATTGTGTATTAGAGGAAAGTGGCTTAGAATGATGTTTTAGTGTGATAGAAACTATAAAAATTATTGATGAATTATTTGGTAACTTATGCAATTTTGGAGTTGAATATTCATGACTTTGTGAAATGACTTGGTTGTAGGATTGTGTAATTGAGTTGGGGAGTATTTGTATGAGTTAATAATAGGATTGTATGATATGTGGAAGTGTTAAATTGGATTGAATACCCTTTGGTGAGAGGGCTTGAATATTTCGACCATTTGAGGGCATGTATGGTTTGATGGTGTAAATATTGTATAATTGTTATTGTGTGGTTGTGTATGATATTTAAATGAGTTGGATGTTGGTTGGATTCATGAGGTTTGGGGGTGAAAACATTGGATAGTATAACACCTCACAATTTTAAATTAAATATTTAAGCCATTAAGTGTGTAATTAAGTGGAGATTCAGTGAAAATCCTAAAGATTAGGCCAAAATACAAAGAAAGGGCAAAACGGTAATTAGCCAACACGCAACCCTAGGAGGATAAAAATTTAGTAGAAGGTCTCAGATGATAAAAATAACCCTGGAAATGGATTCAGAACGAAAAATTGAGTTGACAGGCAAGTTTCAGAAAAATCAGTGAATAGTGTTTTCGTGGGTAAAAATATCGCGGTACGATTGCACCGTTAAACGTGCCAGTTGAATTTTGAGCTCTAGGTTTCAAATATGAGTTATAATGGTCTATAGAACTAGGAAATATGATTTCTAATAATATTTGGTATAATTAAGTTAGTTTGGGGAAGCGTGCCAATCGCGCGCACAACCGCTTAAAACGGTGTTTTCTCCGAACGACCGGAAAACTTTGGATTCATCTGATCAAGTATAATTAAAGGATAATGGTTAATGTTAAAAATTAGAGTTTCCAAATAAGTCTTGAATTTACGGACGTTTAGTGAAAGTTTAGACGCGTTTTAAATCGCGTGAGGTGGCGTTGGACCCACCCCACTTGAAAGTCACTTAAACATCTCATCACTCCACTATTCATCATCACCCTCACTTCCTTCTCTCTCCCTAAAACCCGAGCTTCAGCCCCCTCCCCCTTCCTCATTGTGCAAATTTTTCTTTGGACCATAACTTGGCCATTTCTCCACCAAATCACTTGATTCTTGTGTTGAAATTTGTTGGGGAGAACCTTCTAAACCCATTGGTACCCTTCTTGAGCCTTGAAATTGAGTGTGTGAAGAGATCCTTCCCTCTTTCAGCCGCGAGTTCAAGCAGGAATTTTGTGTTCATGGAGCTTTGGAATGCTTTAATGGTGGAGTATGTGTAGGAGGAGTCCATTGCCTAGCATTTGTGTAAGTTCCACACCTTTTGATTGGTTGATTCATGAGAGTGGATTATTGAACCCTAAACTTTGATTTGATGAATTGTGATGTTAGAGAGCTCAATTTGAAAATGTGTATTAGATGATAATTTGTTAGAATGATGTATTAAAGTTAGAAATGCGATGAAATTTTTTGGTGAAAATTGATGAATTTAACTTAGAAAAATTTGATGATCATGACTTTGGACTTTTGAATTTTGGTGTTGAGACTTTGTATGATGAATTGTGGCATGATGGTATGATGATATAATAGGTTGTGTGAAGGTTGGAGTGATTAAAATTGAATGGAAATTCCTTGGAATGTCAATGGGCAAAATTTGAACCTTTGAGGAAAAATGAGTGAATTGATGTTGAAAAATGATTTGGATGATGATTTGTGTAGTAATAGGGTACTTAGATGGGTTGTGTGGTGGTTGGAAAGCGTTAGAATCAATGGAAAAATAATAACTTGTGTTAGGGACCTAAATGAACCTAGAGCGAAATATTTCGCAAAACGATGCGTAAATGTCGTAAAACGGAAAAACGACGATTGAACTAGCCTCTAAGCAACCTAAGGAAGCGTTATAAAATGAGAAAGAAAATTTAGAAAAATAAATCCCCAAATAACACATAGATGGCCGAACCTTCAAGGAGGAAGGGAGGATTTTGCGGTTTTCGTGTTCTGATGTAATTCGACGCGAAAATGACGAACCGGCACTTGAATCGGCCTCTTGAAAACCTAATGAGGCGTAACAAAATGAGAAAGAAAATTTAGAAAAATAAATCTCAAATTAACACTAGTTGAGCCGAACCTTCAAGGAGGAAGGGGAGGATTTTGGTGATTTTTGCGTTTTGATGCTATTTGACGCGTACTGATGGATGTACGTGATTGTATAGGTTGCCGTACGTTGACTTTAATCCCGAAACTTGAATCTGGGAGTTGCCCTTGGTCCTGGACCAAGTGGATTGAGGTATGTAATTGGTTCAATGCATATATAATTTTAAATTAGCATGTATTGTTTGAATTATAAGAGATTGGGAATGTCCTCTGTGTAGGCATTCTGCTGTGTACCAAGTTGAGGGATAAGCTGCTGCGGAGCTTGTGAAAACAATATTTAAGGTAACCTCTTGGTACTGGGGCTTGTTCCCCTTTTCTGTTCCACCTTGCCAGTTGATGGCAACAGTAGGAAGTGTGTATGAGTAGTATAGAACACATGAGCATGCATGCATTATTACAATGGGTACTTATGTACCGAGTCTCTGGCCAGTAGACAGTTTTATTAGCCTTCGGGCAGTTTTGGACTTCCACTGGATAGGTCTCCAGGAGGGAGTTCCAGTTGACCGTGGGTCATGGTGTGTGATCCGGGTAGGAGCACACTAGGAATGTCTTTGGCGCTTTGGATGGTTGGGGCATCATGGTTGTGGTTTCTTTGAACACACCTTGGATGATACCCATAGGCTTATATATGCCCAGGGCGTACGTGGAATTGGGGTTACCATCCCGTATCGTCGTAGTTTGTATCTTTATATTCCTCATTTCTCTAAATCCCTTGCTATATCCCGTTTTCAAAGTGGTTGTTTTATTCTATTGATATGCATCGAAGTGAACCATTGAGTGGAGTTTTCTCCAGAACCTCTTGGTTACTGAGATATATTCGTATATCTCACCCCGTCTCGGGGCATTTATTTCATGAGGTAGCAGTGGAGCCGGAGCAGCGGGCAAGAGGCCCGCAGAGTGAGCAGTGGAGTGCTTCACATTTTGCATTTTGTTGGCCGTGTGGCCTATGCTAGACTTAAGGCATGAACATCTCATATGCATGTGGTATGAGCTTCATTAGCATATTTGTTCATGTCATTTTGCCTAAGTCTAGTAGTTAAGTATTTGGTTATGTTGTCATTTGAATTTAAGTTGTAATATTGGAAGAATGTAAGTTAAAGTTTAAGTTTCAAGTTGTAAGTTGTAAAGCAATATTGTAATCGTATTTGATGCATGTCTATTTATGATGGAAGGGCCTTAGGCCTATTTTAGGGTATGATTACATGTATGATGAAAATATGCATGAAAAAGGTGTTAGTGATTGCAACTACTTAATGATGATTAATATGAACTATATGCCTAATAACTATAAATTGGATTGGGTTGTAAGTGCCCCAAGGCATTGTTGATCCTTGTGTGTGCCACCCATTGGATTATTACTGTATTATCATGTGATTATTAGGTACATTTGAGGCTTAAATGATCTTTTACAAATTTGGGATTAGTGGAAAAACAAAGGAAACTCTGGCGAATTTTCTGTAGAATTGGCAGATTTTAGGCGAACTTCGGGAGAACATATCTCCCTCCATAGAGGTCCAATAGGGACGTGCCATACACCATTTTGAAGGTTGAGATGTCCTCTATCTTGTGTCAAAAATTGGGAAAAATATGGATTGATCTTCGGCCTGAAAAAAATGGAGAAACGGGGACTGCTCATGTTCCACTGCATCTGAGGCAGTTCTGGACCTGATTTGGGAAATTAATTCCCGCTTAGTTTCTCAGTCAAATTAAGCGTGTGATATATCAAAATGAATTTTGAGATGTCTAGTTTGTAGGATAAAAATTTGAGAGCAAATGAATGAGTGGATTGAGTGCAGTAATTCGAGTAATGTGAGTGGTTTGGAGCTGTTTTTGGGGTTGGTTGGCTATTTGCTTATCTAACTTCAAACGGCGATAACTGGAGCAAATGAGCTCCGAATTGAGCGTATGAATGCTTGTTAAAAAGGAAATTAAGTAAGACAAAGATATAATCTGAGAAGAAGGTTTGGTTGCGAGCAGGGTGGTCGCAGAAAAATTCAGAGTGAAACATATCCGAATAGGTAAAAACGTAAAGTTTGGAAATTGGCTAAGTGGGTTTATGGGAACTCCTTAGTAACTTATAATAAGTAAAGTAAGTTATAAAAATAGTTTAAATAAGTCTTTCGCAAGAGTTTACGGTTACGGTCATAGCTTTTAATTATTACGCTTTTTATGTTTTAAATGCTCGCGTAATAATCGGAAAAAGTTTATTCGCATTTTTATAAATGAATTGATGTGATTGTAACTGCGCTTAATATCATAATTAATGTTAACAATACCGGTGTACAACGGGCTGTTACAGATAGGCATAAGTGTAGGAATTGGCCTAAAAGAGGATAATTGGAAAAATGGTGTTGTGATGGGGTTGGATGGAAAATGGGACTTGAAATGGTGCTGTGGTAACCTTAGAATGCTAATGGTAAATTAAAATAAAATTAAAAAAATTGTTTGGTGATTTGGGCCTTAGTGGCCGAAGATATGCTTGTGGGAGGAGGTGTTTTGGTACTTTGTAATCTTGTCTAATTGCACCTCGTATTGATGACCTTTGTGTGATCATCGTCGGTTGCCTCCCACAGACGTAAACTGGGAGCTGTGAGCTTGGTGGGTTGCCTTTGGTCCTTGACCAAAGGGATTGTGGTAAGTCATCTTGAATATATGCATGAATATTAGGTAGAGATGAATATTTTTGTGTAGCTTCTTGCAAAATCGCAAAAGAAATACGGGATGTGCTTGAAGTAACACATGAAGGAACTAGTGAAATTAAAGTCTCAAAAATTCTTGGATTGACTAGAGAATTTGCATTATTTGAAATGAATGATGGTGAAACTATTCAAAACATGCAAAAGGGATTTACTCATATTATTACTCATTTGGATGCATTAGGAGCTTCGTACAATAATTTTCAATTGGTAACTAAAGTTTTGAGAAGCTTGAATAGGGAATGGCAACCTAAGGTGATGGCCATTTGTGAATCAAAAGACTTGAAGAGTATGTCCATTGCTACACTCTTTAGGAAGCTTCAAGAGCATGAGCTAGAATTGGCAAGACTAACTTTGAAGGAGCAAGCAAAGAAGAAAAGCAAAGGAATAGTTTTGCAAGGCACTAGCTCCAAATCTCAAGTGTAGGAGGAAAAAGAAAAAGAGCTCTCCGATGATGAATTAGATGAAGATGAAATGAGCTTCTTTGTGAAAAAGTATGGAAAATTATTCAAGAAGAAAAACTTTCAAAGAAGACCTCCAATTCCTCCAAGGAGAAAATTCAAGGATGAAGAAGCTTCTCAACCTCCTCATACATGTTATGAATGTGGAAAAACCGGTAACTTTAAAGCCGGTTGCCCTAAGATTCAAAAGAAAGAAAACAGTGATAAGAATCAATTCAAGGATAGGAAAAATTATAAAAAGAAGGCCTATGCAGCTTGGGATGAAGATTTAAGCTCCTCCAATGATTCTAGCAATGAAGAAGCAAATGTATGTTTCTTGCAAGATTCTAAAGCCTTAAATGAGATAAGCAAAGAAATGCATCATATGTGTTTTATGACAATAGAAAATGGCAATGAGTCGGAATCAGAGGTAAACTCTACTTGCTCTTCTAATTCTCCTTCATACGATGAATTGCAAAATTTGTTTGAAGAATTACATAGTGAATCCCTAGAGCATGTTAAATCTCTTAGAGAATCAAGAAAGACCATTGCCACTTTAGAAAAACAAATTGCATGCTTAAACAAAGAAGTTAAAGAGTTAAAGGATGAAAATGAAACTCTCAAGTTAATTGATGTGAGTGCAAATTGTGTTATGTACGTTTGTCATCAAATGATCATGCATCATCATCATCATGTACTTCATGTGAAAATCTTAAAGATGAAATTAATGACTTAAATAATGTGTTAAGCAAATTCACATGTGGTAGAGATAACTTGAATGTATTACTTGGAAAACAAAGATGTATGTTCAACAAATCCGGGTTCGGATTTGACACTAACATACAAGAAAAATCTTATAAGAGCTTTTTCATATCACCATCTTACATGACTAGTATTCCTTTCATTAAATGCTATCATTGTGGTGGAAGAGGACATAGTGCATCAACATGTAAGATTAGATAGAATGGAATTAGTGGTCAAAAGAGAGTGTGGGTCCCTAAGGGAACTAGACCCATGACTAACACACAAGGACCCAAACAAATTTGGGTACCAAAGATTAAATGTTAAACTTGTTTTGTAGGTGTGCTTGAAGAGTGTCTCATCCAAATGGGTATTGGATAGTAGTTGCTCAAGACATATGACGAGAGACATTACCAAATTCCTCTCAATTACAAGAAAGGAACATGGACATGTATCTTATGGAGATAATAACAAAGGAAAAATCCTAGGCATTGGGAAATTTGGTAGCTCCTCATCAACTTGTATAGAAAATGATTTACTTGTTGGTGGTCTTAGACATAACTTGCTTAGTATTAGTCAATTATGTGACAAAGATTTTAAAGTTGTTTTTGATTCTAAACGTTGCAAAATTGAAAGTTTAAATGATGGGCAAGTTAAATTTAAATGCTATAGAGTGGATCATATATATATGATTGATCTAGATGGTATGCCTTCAAATGACGATAATTGCTTGGTTAGTAAGGAAAATGATTCATGGTTATGGCATAAAAGGATTGCACACATTGGCATGAGTCACTTAAATAAGTTGATCTCTAAAGACTTAGTAATTGGTCTTCCAAAGCTTAAATTTCAAAATGACAAATTATGTGATGCATGTGAAATGGGAAAGCAAATAAAGGCTTTTTTTCAAATCCAAAGATATTATTTCAACTACTAGGTCTTTACAACTTTTACACATGGATCTTTTTGGACCTACACAAACTATGAGCTTTGGTGGTAATGACTATGCATTTGTCATTGTGGATGATTTTTCTCGCTTTACATGGACATTATTTTTTGCTCATAAAAGTGAAGTTTTTCAAGCATTTAGAAAACTTGCCAAGTTACTTCAAAATGAAAATTCTTTGAACATTGTCTCCATTAGAAGTGATCATGGGGGAGAATTTGAAAATCAAGACTTTGAAACCTTTTGTGATGAAAATGGAATTCAACACAATTTTTCCACTCCTAGAACTCCACAACAAAATGGAGTTGTAGAAAGGAAAAATCGTGTCTTGCAATAGCTTGCAAGGACTATGATAAATGAAAATAATCTTCCGAAATATTTTTGGGCGGATGCCATAAGCACCGCTTGCTATGTTATGAACCGTGCCTTAATTAGGCCAATTTTAAAGAAAACCCCCTATGAACTTTACAAAGGAAGAAAACCAAATATTTCACATTTTCATATTTTCGATTGCAAATGTTTTGTTTTGAATAATGGAAAGGATAATCTTGGCAAGTTTGATTCAAAATCCGATGAAGGTATATTTCTAGGATATTCACTCACAAGTAAAGCATTTAGAATCTATAACAAAAGAACTATGGTAATTGAAGAATCAATTCATGTGATATTTGATGAAACTAACTCCTCTTTGTCTAGAAAAGGCATTTGTGATGATGATATTGTAGAAAACTTGGGCAACATGAATTTAAATGACAAAAAGCAAGAAGAAGAACACAAAGAGAAGGAGCAAAACCAAAATGAAGGAACCTCACAAGCCAACAAGGAAGAAGGTGATCTTCCAAAGGATTGGAGAACGGAAAAAGGTCACCCCATTGATGCGGTAATATGTGACATGTCAAAAAGGGTAACCACTAGAAACTCCAATAGAAATATTTATAGTCATTTAGCATTTGTTTCAGAAATTGAACCTAGAACCATTGATGAGGCAATTATTTATGAACATTGGTTCTTGGCAATGCAAGAAGAATTAAATCAATTTGAAAGAAACCAAGATTGGGAACTTGTGCCAAGACCCAGGCACTAAATGGGTCTTTAGGAACAAGCTTGATGAAAATGGAATAATAACTAGAAATAAAGCTAGACTTGTTGCTAAAGGATATAATCAAGAGGAAGGAATTGACTTTGATGAAGCGTATGCTCTCGTTGCTAGATTAGAAGCCATAAGATTATTGCTTGTATTTGCATGTATGATGGATTTCAAACTATTTCAAATGGATGTTAAAAGTGCTTTATTAAATGGATATATTCAAGAAGTTTATGTTGATCAACCACACGGTTTTGAAAATCATGACTTGCCTAACCATGTTTTTAAACTTAAAAAGGCATTATATGGTTTAAAGCAAGCTCCAAGAGCTTAGTATGAAAGGTTAAGCAAGTTCCTTTTAGAACAAGGTTTTGAGAGAGGAAAGGTAGATTCAACTCTTTTCATAAAAAGGAAAAATAATCACATTTTGCTTGTTCAAATATATGTTGATGATATTATATTTGGTGCTACTAATATTAAACTTTGTGAAGAATTTGCTAATCTCATGAAAAGTGAGTTTGAGATGTCAATGATGGGTGAACTCAACTTCTTCCTTGGGCTTCAAATCAAACAAGAGAAAGATGAAATCTTCATCAATCAAGGCAAATATTGTAAGGAATTGCACAAGAAGTTTGGGATGGAGAATTCAAAAGACATTGACACTCTTATGCGTACATCTTGTATGTTAGACAAGGATGAAGGAGGTAAACTCGTTGAGATCACAAAATATTGAGGTATGGTTGGCTCACTTATTTACTTAACCGCAAGTAGGCCGAATATTATGTTTAGTGTGTGCATGTGTGCTAGATTTCAAGCCAATCCTAAAGAATCACATTTAAGTGCCTTAAAAAGAATCTTGAGATATCTTATAGGCACTACACAAGTGGGACTATGGTACCCAAAGGGAACTCCTTGTGAGCTTATAAAATATTCTGATTCCGACTTTGCCGGGTGCAAATTGGATAGGAAAAGCACTAGTGGCATTTGCCATTTTCTTGGTTGTTCACTAGTTTCTTGGCATAGCAAGAAACAAAATAGTGTGTCATTGTCCACGACCGAAGCGGAATATGTGGCGGCCGGTTGTTGTTGTGCACAAATCATTTGGATGAAACAACAACTTAAGGATTTTAGGCTTGAACTTGATCATATCCCTATTAGGTGTGACAACACTAGTGCCATCAACCTAACCAAAAATCCCATCATGCACTCAAGAACTAAACATATTGATATACGTCATCATTTTATAAGAGATCATGTGCAAAATGGTGATTGTGTTTTAGAACATGTTGAATCCTCCAAGTAATTGGCGGATATTTTTACAAAACCTCTTTCAAAGGATGTTTTCACCAACCTAAGACGAGAAATTGGCTTAATTGATCCATCTTGCTTGTAAATGTGTATGCTTTAACCCTTATTCTATCTCGATCACTAACTTGAGCGTAGGAGATTTCCCCAAAGTTTATTTGCAGGTACTTTCAAGAGTGTATGGTCCTCGCTCCAAATCTATCCCTGATCTTCTAAACGTTGAGGCCTCTGATTTTACCCGTTACTTTCCTGGTAATCTTGATCAGCAAAAGAAATTTGCTTCTTACTATCTACACAAACGCATCATTGAGCCAAAATACCTTGACTCTACATTCTTTGAGGAGCAAGGTTTTGAAATTACTACTATTCTTCAGAGTGTCCATCTGTTGGGGTTTGTAGAGCTTCATCGCCCATATGTTGAGCCCATAGTTCGGGCCTTTTATCAAAATCTGACCTACAACACCCGTGTGCTGCAATCCACGGTGAAGGATGTCACCATCAAGATATATCCACAAGATTAGACCAACCTCATTGGTTTTGTTCACTTTGGGGATCTAGAGTTTGATGGATCTGATTACCATAGCTATGAGGAGTACCAAAGAGAAGACTTCATCCGATCCATTGTTAGAGAAGGCATTTACAAACCTGGCATGGTCAAGTTCTCTCATTTATGTCTTATAGTGCCCAACTGGATTCTACACTATCTTGTAACCCATGTCATCTCACCTCGCAAAGGTAATCATGCTTTGGTGCTTAACACTGATCTATTATTTATGTGGGCTATTCTTCATAGGCGGCAATCTATTAGCCTGATACTATATGCCGCATCATGCTCACTTCTCATCATCATAAAACTTCTCCTCTTCCATTTCCTATGTTGGTTCAGGCTATCATGGAGTACAGCCAGGTTCCCATGATTGGGGAGGCAAAGACCACATTAAAAGACAATCATCGAATTGCAGGCACAAAGCTGAAAAAGTGTGACCTTCGCCAGATAGCAGGAGAATGGGTCTACTCCTCTGCTGCTCCTACTACTGATCCCATGGATGAGGATGCTTCTGCTCATGATGCTGCTATGCCTGCAGCTGCTACTGCTGATGCTCCTGTTACTGAGGATCCTGCTATCCCTCAGGCTTCTCCCCGTGCACGTGACCGACGTCTTTACACTCTCGATGATGTGATGGACTACCTAGTTGGAATGAACGACATCATGGGTCAGGGTCTCACCCGCATCGAGCATCATCTTGGCTTACTTAACACTGATGACGATGCTGAGGGCCTTTCTCCTCTTGGCTCACCAGAGATATGACACTTGTAGTCACTTTCTTTATGCATCTCTATCTTTTTTACGTCACTGACCTCTGATGCTGACTTTCTCTTTTTGGGTTTACTTATATTATCTGGTTGGATGTTGATTCTTTTTGTGATGAATATGACTTTATCTATGATGATTTGCATTTCAATTTCATACTTGTTTTGCTTTGAATTATCCTTTTGTTTTTTATGTTGCCAAAGGGGAAGAAGCAATTGTAAATTGAGAAAAACACGCACAACCTACTCTCTACTTCAAAAAGAGTATGAACTAAGGTTAAAAGGGGACCACAATCATGAAAGGTAAAAACAAGGTAAATATAGATCTAGAACTCCGCCTTTTCAACTATCCACATATTAAGGGGGAGTCATAATATCATCTTATCAAAATACATACTACACTAACCCTTCTTCTCAATTTGAGTTTGTCATCATCAAAAAGGGGGAGATTGTGAAACCAATGCTCATTTATACAAGAGTTTTGATGATAACAAACAAGCTTAGAAATGACATCAAAGATAATACAACTCGCAACAATAAAAAGCCCAAGGAAGCAATTTAACAAGATAACAAGAGCAAATCATTCAACACACAAGATCAAGATTGCAACATGTACTTGAGAGCTTAGATCTAAAATGTAAAGATAATTGATTAATGATGCATAAATGAGCTCAAAGGATATTTAACTCTATGCATGCATTATCCATGTCATCAATCACTTGAAAGCCTTAATATTTATGAAAAAGACCCTTGACATATTTCGTAACCTCAAAACGTCTTCAACAAGTCAAGGAAATACATTAAAAATGATTAGAGACAAAAAGGAATACTTTACAACTCAAAAAAAAGCACTATGGATGTTCTGTTAAGAAAGTATTCGAATACTTTCTTGACTGTATTCGAATACATGTGCTGAGAACAAAGTATTCAGATATCTTAAAAAATTATTCGAATATCAGATGAAGTATTCGAATACTTCACGAAAAGTATTCGAATACTTATAGGACAGTAGGCAGTCTAACAACTATAAACGGATAGTTTCGTGCCAACACCTATATAAATTCATTATTACGAATCAGCAAGAAAGTTTTCACTGTTCCATTAATTTTGGCTATCATTATTTATCACTCTCTTTGAATCAAACTCATTCACTGCTTGTTATAACTCATATTGATCATAAAACTCCTTTGAGCTTTATTCTTGTGTCATTGATCAATACCCATAAGCTTCAACTTGTATAATCTGTACTTCAAGAGTTCAAATCCATTTTTAAACACTCTCATTCTGTTCATTTGTGTTAAGGGCAGTGAGACCCTAGTGAAAATGTTGCTCATAGCCTAAGAAAGTGAGTGGAAGTGTAAGGGTTTCAAGAACCAAAATTCTTGAAGGTTGTAGTGGTTTGTCAAGAACCCTTGAAGCTTGATAATTAGTGGAAATTTGAACAGGCGGCTTCAATCTGGACGTAGGTCACGATGGTGGTGACCGAACCCGGATATATACTGTTTGCAATCTCTCTAACTCTCCATTTCTTTACATTAGCATTATTTGATTGCTTGAGCTCATTTAAATTTACACTTTGCATACTACTTGCTTGTATTGATTTCTATTCTTTAAGCTTTGCTTGTGTATAAATCATATTAACTCAAGAAAATCTTTTCTAAGAAAGAAAGTGAGGCATTTTGCGAAAATATTTTTAAAACTCAATTCACCCCCCTCTTGAGTTTGAGGCCACTTGTCCAACAAAAACTCCACGGTTACTGAGCTAAAAACCCATTTGAGCATGAGTGGATGAAATCCCTTGGTTCCAAGATGAAAGTTACTTAGAATCTTACTATAAGCAAAACGCACATCTTAGTTTCAAGTGAGAGGCATTGTGGATAGAGTTTTCATTTCATAGAGTTTAGGAAGATTTTGTGATTTTGGTGAAGAAAGAGTGTTTCAACCTGTGGTTGGTTGTAAAATCTTCACCTCATCATTCTAAAGAGTTTCATGGTAAGTAAATCCTACTCCTTTCAAGTTTTTATATGTTTTGAGAAATTTGGGTTTATGGGTGAATAGTAAATTCGAAATTCATGAATGATGGATGGATTTTGATGGTGTTTTGTGTTATTGATGTTATAGAGATGAGCCGAGTGACGTATTGGTTGAGGAGCATGCATTAGAGACATCCTTGGATTGAAAACCTAGTTCTTGAAAAACTACCAAAGAGGGTAAGTTTATGATTGAGTAATTATGATGAATTTCTAGCCATTGACTTGATATTTTCATGTGTTATATGATGTTGATCACCTTTTCACAATATTGCAATAGGTTGTGCTAGTGTGGTGTTGGTGATTGAGTTTCTTTGAGGTTGAGTAAGTTTGGAATGAAAGTCTACAAAAGGGTAAACTTATGGACCTTGGGGTTAGTCCCCTTGTGTGTTCCACCATATTCCTTTGGGAGTAATGGTTAAGTGATGAATGTACATGGTAGTATCATGACATAGTAGAATGCATTATGAGTTATGATATGTATTTATGTTTGAGATATATCTCTGGACAGTAGATACATATATGTATATAGTTAATGTCCTTGGAGCAAGCCTTTAAGGAACTCCTTTGGATCAGATATCTAAGAGATAAAGGTTTCTCTTGAAAGTAACTGCATCTATGGACTTTCCTTGGAACGAGCCCTTGGGGAATTCCTTGGGGCTTAATGCCTATGAGACTGAGGTTTCTCATGAAAGGACCATACTATAGGGAATTTCCTTGGAGTAAGCCCGACAAAGACCTCTTTGTGGTCAAATACCAAAAATACACAGGTTTCTCTTGGAAGTTTTTCCTACGAGTTTGAGATGATGTATGCTATGACATGATGTATTATATGCTATGCTTATTTTACTATTGATGCACAAAAGTTGAACTATAGGATAAAGTGATCCTCCAAGCACCCTTATGTTACTGAGATTTTATCTCACCCCATGTTGGAGATTATATTTCAGGTACCAACCATGATGGTGTTTGAGCATCACAGGGCAATAGGCCATATATAGCATAAATGTTTAGCATATTCTGACTGATTACTGTTTGATGTAATTGTAATCGAATTTTTGAGGAAGTTATTACATGATTTATTTTTATGAGTCATAGCTTAATGATGCACATTTGCTATAAGTCTTGTAGTACATTGTTAGAAGATCATGTATAAGACATATGTAAATCTCCATCTTGATAATGAATATGGATTTGAAATTGAGATAATGTGTAACGAGGTTATGTAATGTTGAAGTTTCAAGGATGTATGTAAAGTTGAAGTTATGTGATGGTACATTATCTAAGTGTATGAAAGATGTATATTTATGCTATTCAATGAGATTTGAGTCGTGTAAATGAGAGTCCTATGCCAAAGGTTGCTAGGTGATTCTAATGAAGTTGATGAATGTAAGAAAGTTAAATTAGGCCATTTTGGCATTCATGCAACATGTAAGTCATGAGGTTTAATTTATGTGATTGAGAAAAAAGATGTACGTTATGAAAATGAGATAGCTTGACATGCAAGTAATATACCAAAGAATAGCTTTGAGGCTCATTTACATGCATATTATGAGATTACCCAATGAAATGGTGTATGATAAGTGTACCTAAGTATGATGAACATGAGAATGAATGAATATTCAATTACGTACCCAAGGAGTCTAGATCCCCAAGGTTAGCAAGTGACCCAAAATGAACCAGGGTTGGTTTTGGGAAGCATGCTAAAGCGCGCAGTAGAGCGCAAAAGCGTGCTCTTGTTTCAAAAAAAGGGTTCGAACAGTGGGCTAAAATGCATAATTAAGATCTGAGGCAGTAGCTACCCTACCTAGCGCGCTAAAAAGAGCCTAATAGGGAGAAAAATACCTAAAATGACCACTTGAGTGTGCAAAATAGAGGAGTTTCTACATGCAGCAATGCACTAAAGCGCGCTTAAGAGCACTAAAGCGCGTTACCACTGAAATAACTTGAGTTTTACACCATGTTAGTTTATGGGAGCTATATGGTACGTGATTACAATTTAATAAATGATTCTTCCGCACAATGTGTGAGTATAGATTATGGTATTTGAATTAATTGAATACAGATTAATTTTGAGCAGTAATAATAAAATTTTTATCCACATCTTTAATTCAATTACTTTGATTGCAACAACGCTTAATATCATATGTAATGATAAAAAACTGATCATGAACAAGGTGCTATAGGGGGTAACTGTTGTAGACCCATCCTATGGACCCATAACTTCTAGAAGCAACAATTAAAGGTAAGTGGCAAGCTAAAGAGATAAGAGATATGATCCTTTTTCATATGCTTAAGGGATAAGCGATAAGACTACTTATCATATTCCCCTATAACCCTACTTATATTAGGCTTTACAACTACAAATGCTCCTTCTATAAATAAAAGGTTAAGCCTCTCAACTACATATTTTGAACTTTATATTCTCTTTATTGTCACTGTGCACATACTCCCACGCCTTCGGCTATGCGCCATTGTTATTGTGCATAGTAATCTGATACCCCTTATGGCATCTCTTCTAAAGACTCTCGCGAACATACAAATTTTAGATACAAATACTAACCTATGGTAAGATATTCTCAATACATCCGTATCGATCTCTTTTTAATAGTTCATCCTCTCATCTTCCCCTTTTTCCTCTCTATTTTCTTTTTCCTAGCTCGTATGGCATAAATATGCAAAGAGTATTTGTACCAAAATAAACCTCGTTTGAAGGGGAAAAAATGATATTGTATAATGCCATTGAAAGTTTTCATTTTTAGACAAATGGATCAATATTTTCGTAGACACCAACACGTTGAATCTATCTCTCTTCAATGTTTTCTTTGTTTAAAAGTATACATCCAAAAAATCTATGCTAAATATGTACAAGAATTTATAATCCTTATTTTAATAAAAATATAATTTTGTTTTTAATATCCTTCCATATTCAGACCAACTTTTTGGTCTATATATGGTAAAGAGCTAGATTATGTTTTTTTTCTCCTTTGGAGCAATCCTTTAATCTAGTGTTAAAAAATTCGGACAAGACCAGCCAGGTCGATTCAGAAACTGGTAAATTGGTCTAGGTGAAACAACAAATCGGCTAAGCATTGGAAATGGTGCGAACCAGTGAAACCTGGTTGATTTTGGTGAAAATCGATGACCTGGTTCATAAAAAAAAATTGGTTTGTTTTCATGAATTGATGCCTTTCTTTTTTCACTCTCACACACAAATAGTTTATTTTCTTTTGAAATATTTGAGTGATCCGTTGCTTATTGACTTACATAGATTATCTATCTGTAATACTAATATTATCTTAGGTATACAATATGAAGAAAATTTGATTTGATTTATAGTAAGAGATATTATTTACTAAACCTGAAGCACCAATATCACAAGCATAATATGTTTGATTGATCTTTTGTTGGACAATGATGTGTAATTTATTGTTTTTCATATTAGAATATTTGGAGTTGGTATAATTGTTTTACAGGTATTTGCGTATATTTATAGTTTATTTAATATAAAGTATAGATTTACATATACTAATCGAGTCATGCAGTTGAACAAGTAACTCAGTACCTCGACCAGAGATCGGGTTTAATAACATTGCTTTACTCTCTTCTTTTCCCACATGTTGGGTTTTTTATTTGTATTGCAACTAAAACAAAAAATAAATTATTATTATTATTATTTTGTATCAAACCAAGATTTACATCCTTGTTAGTTTGGCATTTATATGGAAAGAAAATATGTACCCAAACAAATATCGTTTGTAGGGAAAAAATGTTATTTTTTAATGCCAAAATTTGTATTTGTTTTTTCTTTTTTTGTTAGACAAATGGATCAATACTTCTATAGTTACAAATATAGTGAATTTATCTTTCTCCAATATATGAAATTTATAGTACTTGATTTGGTACAAAAACAATCTTTTAATATTTTTTGATATTCTGGCCAACTATTTGGCCTATATGAAAAAGAACAAGTGGAAGCATATTGTGACAACCAAGTTGTATTACTATTAAGTGACTACCAATCAATCTCACCGTTAGATCGATTATATGGATCCAACGGTTATATTTATTTTCATAGTCATGTTTCTCATATTTAAAGTGAAAACATTAAATATGAGAAATCATAACCATACAAAAGTGAAAATAAATATAAAGTATTAAATATGAGGAATCATGACCATACAAAGATGGAAATAAATATAATCGTTGGATCAATATAATCGATCTAACGGTAAGATTGATTAGTAGTCACTTGGTAGTAACACAACTTGGTTGTCGCAATATCCTTCCCCAAAGAACAATACTATGTTTTTTCTTTATTTACACTCAGTTACTCTACAATCTAATTCCTTTTATATATGTTTACCTTATAAACTAAAACAAAAAATAAATCAAAACAATTATTTTTGTGTGAAACCGAGATCTACATCCCTATTAGTATTAGGTTGGCATATATATGCAAAGAGAATCACTAAAAAACCAAATTTCGCTTTAAGATAAAAAATGAGAGGAATAACATACTTACAACTTAAAAATTTTATAATCTTTTATCATCAAATCTTAACGGTTGATTTTTGTCAATTCAATGGTTATAATTTATTGAGAATTAATAAATAATTAATAAGTGTGACAAATAAATTATAACTGTTAAGTTGACGGAGATTAACAGTTAAAATTTAGTGGTAAGAGGTCGTAAAACTTTTAGTTTGTAAGTATATCCTCTCTCAAAAAATTATTACTTTCTAATGCCAGCACTGTATTGAATTTTTTATTTTTTTATTTTTTAACAAATGGATCAATACTTTCATAGTGAGAACTGAGAAATGTAGTGAATAGCTCCATCCAATCTTTTCTTTTCTTTTTCATTTTTCTTTTTTGGTAAATAATGCTCAATCAATCTTTTATTTTTTTTGGTAATAAATCTTTTATTTTTAATAGCTAAAAATCAAGCCAAAAATGTATAAGAATTTATAGCGCTTGATTTAGTATAAAAATAATCATTTTGATACTTTTTGATATTCACCAACTATTTGGTCTATATGAAAAAGAACTAGATTGTGGTATTTTTTTTATTTTTACTTAACTTCGGTGCAATCATGTATAAGCGCTCTAAGTTTATCAAGGGAGTACTTTGCCAAGACAAAATACTCTTGATGAATCCTGCGAAGAACTCTTGAATATTATTTTTCACTTCATCACACTTTTGTAAACATGAATATAAGACAACCCATAAATTTATTAATTTTATTTGCTTAGAGTTTCACATTCAAACTAGAACATTAGGTATACACGATATTCTAGTTCTAGGCCGAACAAGGATATGTGCAAAAACATGTATATTCATGTGGGTCGGCAGTACACCCTCCAGGCTGAGAGCAAATACACTCTCCCTTGCCTCCATCATATGCTCGAGCGCAATCACTTTTGCAGTGATCAAGTACGCAGCAACAAGTGTGCAAAAGCAACTTTTCCGTACAGTTTTTTGTGGAGACAATTTCACTTGTCGTTGTAATAACTACAAATGCAAAAGCAACATTAGAAAATATAATTTATCATTGAAATGTTATCTACGGTGCAGAGTTTGTAGCATCTCCCGTTACTCTCTTTCACTAAAACATAATGACAAAATTGAATAGTAAGCATAATTAAAAAATATTAATTACTAAGTGAGAGTGTCAAAATAAATTAACAAAAAAGAGATAGAAGAAATCAAAAATTCAAGCTTACAAAACTTATGAATTAATAACAAAAATTGATCGGGTAATAGATTTGAAGGTTCAAACCTTGAGTTGAAAAATCAACAACTGAAGAACAAAACAAATAATCATTCATTTTGATTGGGTTTGACGTGAAGTGAACCGATTATTCAAATTAATATAAATTAGTTTAATTTAATTGATTTGATTATCAAGTTAATCCGGCTTATGTATTCTTTCCTAGAGATAGATACTAAAAAATTGAATTTTGAAAAATATAATCATACCTGAAATGATAATGGCAAGGGTGAAAATCAGTGTGAAAGAAACCTTAGCCATCTCCAACAACTGCAACGTCAATAACACTGAAATTTAGGCTTGTAGTAAATCTATGTGTTGTGTCTCTGTTGATAGTCGAACCAAGGATTATATAGATCAAATAGCTGGTAATAAAGGGAAATATTTAATATGATCATCTATGATTCAGTGGTCAAAGTCAATGAAAATAAAGTATTTTCTGACTTGCTTTATGTGGAGGAGAGAGAAATTTTGTTTTTTTCTACAAGTGGCAGCTTCTCAATGGAATGAGTAGATGTGCCACGACTATTATAAATGTTCTCGTAATAAAGATAACTTTAATGATAAGTTTCCTTGTAAGAGTTAGAGTTATTTTTGAACAAATTATAAATATAAATTAGAAGTTGGAAAGGATATGTCTTTTTACTGCTGAACGGTGCGTTGTTTGCTAAAATATAAAACTCAAGGGATAAATGCCATGCATTGTTTACAGTGACTGAATGAATTGAATAAGAATAGATTTGCATTGTATAATGTGTCACACGGGTTCAAAAATTAAATGTAAGCGTTTATTCCCAACATCCTCCCTCAAGATGTGAGGCCCAATATCATTCTTACCCGAAGGACAACTTCTGCGGAAGTCTTTTTCTCTTCAAATATTAAGGTCACATTAGCCTTCTGTAGAGGCCTTCCAAATACTTAGCCCAGCCAAATCTTTAAATATAATATAAATCATTAAAAAGGCCCTCACCCAACACCTTAAGATTTTGGGTTGAAGTGGTTTTTTAACATGATATTTAGAGCTTGAGTGACCACGGGTCACGAGTCGATCCTCATTGCCCCCCACTTTCAGGTGGAATTAAAGGACCACGAGGTCACGAGTTCGATCTCACTGCCTCCCACTTCCAGGTGGAATTAAGAAAAGCACAAAAAAGCACAAAAAAATGGGCTTGTGCAGTACAAGACAGACCAACAATGGACTTGTGTCATATCCACGCTTCAAGCCCCCAATGGCTCTTACGTAACGGAGTGTGTTCAAGATAATATAAATCATTAAAAAGATCTACACCCACTA